>NC_056750.1:812059290-812066790 GCF_019279795.1 Protopterus annectens
TTAAGATGTGGCTTAATGGACAAAACTTCATTTAGGCCTTTGCCCCTATGGGCTGCTAATCTGCAAATCCATTTTAGTTCAGCCTGCTCTGTTAAATTTACTATGTCACCCATCCTCTTCCCTTCATTCTGTATATGTATAACTTGAAATAGGAATGTATGGGAAGCACCTTTCTGTAAGGTGTGTTTTGCTAGAGCACTACACTCTTGTTGTCTGTCTACAATAACCATGGTCCCGTATTCGCTCCCTAAGGGATCTGTTGGTTTTCCCAGCATAAAATGAGAAACACTGAATACAGTGTTTAACATATATAACATTTCTGGTGGCACAGTCACTATCACATTGGATAGTCCAAAGGTACCCAGTGTCTGGATGCCTAAAATAGTGAGACTCATCAATATATTCACATTGTGGACAATGTCCACATCTTTTTGTCCTCTCAAGGCCTGTCCTCAAATGGGTAGTATTAATAATAGAACTGTGACAGATGTTTCTTAAGACATTTCATATTACTATAGGTAAAGGTAGGAGAATTGCCTACTATATTTGCTATTCTGTCATCAGCCCCTAAGATGTTCCAGTTCTTACTGATGGCGTCATGCACTACTTTTTGGTTACTACTATAGGGTATTAGGATGTTTACAGGACGTTGGCTTGTCTCTCTGTTTATGTTCCATATCGTATTCATAATTACTAGAAAAATAAGATTTGGCCCTGGTGTTTCTTAAAGTGCTTAATTCACAATATGCTGCTGCTATCTCATTAGGTGAGTAACCTCTAGATACAAAGCCCTTGCGAAGTTCTTCCAGCCCATCTTCAAAATTTTCAGTTAGGGTGGAGAGACGGGACAATCTCATCGCCAACGATATTTTTGAAAATGAGGGGATTATGTATGCTTTGCCTATGAAGAAAAACTGGTTTGTAGCAAGGTTTATGATGTATTTTGGTATTGATGACATTGTCTGCTTTAAAAACAGTCACATCCAAAAAATCAATATTAATGGAAGAAAAATTCATGGTAAATCTCAAAAACGTGCTAGACTTCTTTAACTCATCAAAAAACTCCCTTAAAGCATTAACGGACCCCTTCCATAAAAAGAAAAGATCATCAACAAATCTTTTGTAAAACAAAATGTTCAAATTCTTAATGATGTGGAGGTCTTCGAAGGTTGTCATGACCAGGTTAGCATAGCTGTTGGCACAGCTAGTGCCCATGGCGACCCACTTAACTTGCCTACAACAGACATCACTGTACAAAAAAACATTGTTATCAAGAACCAACTCCATCATTAGAGTTAAATAATCAATCTTTTCTTTTGAGTAGTCTGAATGCTTCATTAAATATGTATTAAGGGAACATATCCCCTCATTTTTTGGTATGCATGTAAAGTGACACCACGTCCATTGTAACGAACAGTATGGTATCAAGACAAGGGATCTGCCTTACTAACACAGGTATACAAATCCCTTAAATGTTGGGGAGTCCTGCAAAATATTTTTATCATATTGCAGATTTTATATTTATTAGGATTTACATCAATTAATAAATTATTGTTAAATTATCAATAATTGTTAATATTATCAATATTGTTAATATTACTACCATTATTATTATTATCAAATTTTCTATTTTATATTAATTTATATTAATTTATTATATACAACATGTTTACACTTTGTTAGTGATTCAACAGGAGTCTTTCATATGAAACACGATGCCCATTCTGGTCCTGCTGCATTACGTATACACTTGTAGGGATGTTTTAATATTAGAATATTAATTGTTTTAAATGTTTTTAAAGTTCTAATTATTGCATCCGTAGGATTTGATGCATCTGCTGTTATATGCAATAGTTCAATATAGGAGTGTGCATTTACAGCATATGAGCAATGAATGAATTTTATTAACTAGCCGAATCATAGGCGTCACTATGACGTCAATGCGTAGTTTATTTCATTGGTGGTTAATTTCAGTTTTGCATTTGAAAAAGTGATAAATTGTATCTGAATCTTTTCTACTTGTTTTTAACCTTGTCTGAAGAAGCAGAGTGCGTTTTTCTCCGCGAAAGCGCTCACAAATAAACTTTGTTATTAAACTCCACCGAAGGGTGTATTTTATCTGCTTTGGAGCCACCGAAGGGTGCATTTTAGTAGTTTGGAGTCACTGCCTGAATTTTTATCATTTATACAAAAGGTTGGTGTTTGCTGTCAAAAGGACTGGTTGTAGCTGTATTGACATCCAGCCACATTTGCAAACGGATACATTGTTTTTGTACTTGTTTCGCTCCTGTCGTTGCACCGAGGGGTGTGTTCTATTATTTTTGGATTTAACATCAGAAAGTCACGTATTTCACATGTATGGTTGGTCCCTGCTGCTGAAGGGACTTGTTGAAGCTGTATCGAAATTCAGCCAAATCTGCAAACAGACATAACTTTGAACTTGGTATTTGGCTCCGTTCCTGTTGGGTATATTTTTGTTTATTTCATTTGTGCTTTTATTGGTTGTCTACATCCTTATTTGGATAGGAGGAAGTTTCTTTGTTCACCAGTAAGAGTGGGGAGCTCTGAGCAGCCTATCTGTCCCTTGAGGAGTGGTTCCAGCCCAGTGACCTGTAGCTTATGGGCCGTTTTGGGCAATTTCCTATCTCTTTCTAACCCCCTGCTTTAAAGCCAGCTTTAGCGCACTTTTGCGCTTGTAATTTAAAGTTTGTCCTGTTTGTTGCATTTACCTGTTGAGGCTACACACTCAAGTGTGCTAGCCTGTGTTGCATATTTACTGCATTTTCCTGGTATTTGTTGAAAAAAAGAAGAAAAACAATTATCCTAGTTTCCCGTCTTTCCTGACTTCGAGTAGTCCAAATACAGGCTTTGCTGTATTCTGGACTTTTGGAAAGTTCCTGTGTTGCCCATTTCCTGTCTTGGATAGAGGGATGTTTCTTTGTTCACCAGTGGCGAGCTTAGAGCAGCCTATCTATCCTTGGAGGAGTGTTCCCAGCACAAGAATCTGGTAGTATATTGGCCATTTTGGGCCAAATTCTAGCTCTTTCAAATCCCCCTGTATAAAACCCGCGCTGGCGAGGTTTTTGCGCTTGTTAATACTCAGCCAAGCTCCTCGTGGTCCTGCAGAGTGGTGCTAGCAGCACAGAGGTTAAAAAAGCGACTGCTAACCTGATTTTCCTGCTACTAGGGCGACTGTCCGATCTAGCTAAACTGCAAATATTTCTGCTTCTTGAACTGTTTTAAACTGTCTAAAGTTGTTTTTGCACCTGCACTTTTAAAGTTTGTCCTGTTTGTTGCATTTACTTGTTGAGGCTACACACTCAAGTGCGCTAGCCTGTGTTACATATTTATTGCAATTTCCTGCTGTTGCAAAAAAGAAGAAGAAAAAAAAAAAAAAAGTTATCCTTGTTTCCCATCTTTCCTGACCTAGAGTAGTCCAAATACAGGCTTTGCTGTATTCTGGACTTTTGGAAAGTTTCTGTGTTGCCATTTCCTTTCTTGGATAGAGGGAGGCTTCTTTGTTCACCAGTGGCAATGGGGAGCTTGGAGCAGCCTATCTGTCCCTGGAGGAGTGTTCCCAGCGCAGGGATCTGGTAGTCTGTTGGCTGTTTTTGGCCAATTTCTAGCTCTTTCAAGTCCGCCTGTATAAAACCCGCTGTAGCGCGGCATTGCGTGATTTTGTGCATAGCGCGGCATCGAACAGCGACGCTTAATTGGGTTTGAGCCTTGGAACTTATCTAGTTCTCATAATAAACGCCCTATTATCTACGCTAAAGCCTAGCACTTGTTCACTAAAGCAATTATATGTCAGCACTAAAAAATTGACAGCACTACACCCTCCCAAACTCCCCCTTGAGTAACTTGTTCCCCATTGGCCCTTTGTTTCAATTATAAAGGAATTCCCAATACTATTCTAGCATGTCCAAAGGTCAGTTGTCAATCTCCTCTCTGGTCCAGCTGGTGAATCTGAGAATCTTGAGGCAATGTTACAACTGCCTAATGTACACAGACAACCCTCTCCTCCCAACAAATTCCAACACGTGAGAGATGCAACCATATAGCCAAACTGGAGGCTAAGCTCTCTCAACTCAGTACTGGCGTAACCAGTCAGGAGGAGAAGGAAACCACACTCACTACAATTCCAGTCTCACATAGACCTACCACGACAGCAAACCAAACACATAAACACACAAAAACATACTCTGAGGCTCTAAATAAAAATCTGCCTAAGCAGCAGACACCCAAGCAACCGCTACCCCAAAACGAAACACATGCAACACATAGCTCACAAAGCCAGTGTGCCCAACAGTCACAGCCCTTAAGGCTAAACACACCTGATACACTTGTAATAGGTGACTCTATCATCAGGCACACTGACGTCCCGCTCACCAGGCTGAACAAGGAGAAAGTCACGGTGAGCTGCCTATCGGGCGCTAGGAACCGCCACATAACACAAGCACTCGGGTCACTCCAAGGCAAGTACAAATACGACTGTCACTGTCCATGCTGGTGTGAATGACCTGAGACGTACCTCCCTGGACTACATGAAAAGAGACCTAGAGGAGGTTTCTTAGCATTTAGCCCAGGCCGGTATGACCCTGACCTTGAGTAGCCTCTTACCCTCACCAAGAATGATGCCACAGTATGAAGACAAGATTATCAATTTCAACAATTGGCTTAAGTATTGGTGTCATTCAAAGGGGATCCAATGCCTGTCAGCCTGGGATGACATGCTCGACAAGCCACGATGCTTCGCTAGGGACAGCTTGCACCCATCACCCCTGGGCTTTCGGATATTGGCAAAGGCTCTTGCTACCCCCATAGTGCCTTTTTTAGGCAAGGCTCAAAAGACAAATCCACCTCCATAGGTATCACAAGGGATAAGAAACTAAGAGTAATGCTACTCAATGCCAGAAGTCTAAACCTCAAGATGCACGCACTTGAAATTCTCCTTGGCATGGAGAACATCGATATCTGTGCAGTAACAGAAACCTGGTTCAAGGCTCTCGAGAGCACTCCAGCACTACCAGGTTATACCTCATACCATGCTTTTCGGCCCCAAAACTTGGACCGAACCACAAAAGGAGGGGGAGTATCAATATTCGTCAAAGATACCCACCCCTCCAGGTTGGTGGCACAGCACGAAGCATCAGAGACTATCCATGTGCAACTAACAGTGGGTAAAAGTGCCTTCCAGTTTATAGCCTGCTACAGACCACCCTCCCAAACCCAGGAACCTCACTCGGCCTTCCTGAGAACACTGGAAAATATGAAGGTCTCTCAAAGCACCATTATATTGGGTGACTTCAACTACCCAACCATAGACTGGGAGCATTACTCTGGCTCCAACACCCTAGCCCAAAGGTTCTTAGAATTTATAAACTCAAATGCTATGGAACAACTTGTTACCACTCCCACAAGAGGGGAAAACATACTGGACCTGATAATCACCAACATGGGGACTCTATGCTCCAGACCAGAAGTGTATCCCCCACTGGTAAGATCAGACCATAAACTAATCTCCCTGGATATTCACATCCCGACCCCACCCCATGCCCAGAAAACCACAGTGAAAAACTTCTCTAAAGCAAATTTCACACTCCTCAAAACCGAGGTGGAATCCTTCAAAGCCCCCGGGCCTGTGGATATCTGCCCAGACCACAAAATCCTTTATAAACGCATTCTATGAACACCTTCAGGAATGCATGGATCATGCAATCCCAAATAAAACCAAGACAATCCTCCAAAGGCAGACGTCCTGTCTGGTGGACCCCAGCCATAAACAAACTATACAACAGAAGGAGGAAGCTACTACATGACTGAGCAAAATCCCAAAAAGGGAAGGCATCTCTGATCAGTGTTGGTAAAAAACTACGGGCACTCAAAATCATCTAAGGCCAGCTTCGAGAGAAAAATTGCACAGGACACCAAGGATAATCACAAGGCTTTCTTTAGTTATGTTAGGAACCTGGGTGGGAATTCCCAGATATGCTCAGAATTAGTCCAAAATGACAAAAATACACTGAACCCACAGACATTGCCAACATCCTAGCTGACTGGTTCAGCGCAAACTCCCCCCCCCCCCCCCCACCAAAAGGGCTAATATCTATCCCAGCAGAGTGCTGCCCCCCTGACATCTCAGATGCTCAGGTAAGAGCTGCCCTCTCCAAAGCAAGAAACACAGCATCAATGGGACCAGACTGTGTCCCGGGCTGCGTCCTACACGAACTCCAAGAAGAGCTAAACCCAAACCTAAAACTACTGTTCAGTCTCAGCCTTACTACAGGATATGTACCCAAAGAGTGGCGTACAGCAACAGTGGTCCCTCTCCACAAAGGTGGTGCCTCAACGGATCCTGGAAATTATCGCCCCTTAAGTCTCACTAGCTTGGTCTGCAAAGCTATGGAAAGGATAATCATGGACCTTATAAATAAAGATATTGGGGACCTACAGACACTAGATCCTACCCAGTTCGGCTTTGTGAAGGGCAGATCCTGCCTCTTAAACCTGGTCGATTTTCTTTGAAACAGTCACCAAGGCCGTTGACAAGGGGAAGGTGGTCCACACAGCCTACCTGGACCTCGCAAAAGCCTTCGATACAATACCCCACTCGGGCATTATAGATAAGCTCACCAGCTTAAATATAAACCCCTATGTCACTAGATGGATTGCAAACTGGCTCAAGGACAGAACCCACATGGTTAGAATAGCTGGAGCCATGTCAGACTCCAAACCAGTTACAAGTGGCGTCCCAGAAGGCTCAGTCTTGGGACCTCACTTGTTCGGTATATATTTCTCGGAGGTACAGGCCAACATGGAAGGACTGTGGCTGACCAGGTTCACAGATGACTGCAAACTGGGCGCCATAATAGACTCTCCAGCCGAGACACAGGCGTCCTCCAAAAGGGCCTCCTAGAAACAGACAACTGGTGCCAGAGCCATGGCCTCAAGCTAAATGCCAAAAAGTGTATAGTCACCCCCTTTGGCAAAAACAAAGTGCCCACAAATTACCACATAGGTGGTAATCCATTAAGTACAGAAGTAGTAATTAGGGACCTGGGGACCCAAGTTGATAGCAATCTCTCATTTGACAACCACGTGGCCAAAGTGGTTAGAAAAACATTTTATATAGCCCACCTAATCATGAAGGGATTCACATCTAGATCAGGGGAGGTCATCGTGCCTCTTTACTCATCCCTCATCAGGCCCGTAATTGAGTACAATGCCCCTTTTGGGATGTACCTTACCAGACACCTGAAGCAACTGGAAAGACCCCACAAGTACCTCACCAAGAGGATCAAGGGGCTCAAACAAACATATGCTGTATGCTGCCCGGTTAAAGAAACTCCAGCTCTACTCAGTGGTATACCGCCTGCTCAGAGGTGATCTGTGCCTGACATATAAAGCCATGTCCAACCCGGAATTAATGGACATGCTGCACCTGAGAAAATCCAAATCCCATCGAGCTACGCGCTCGAGGGACTTAAACCTCAGCACTGA
>NC_056750.1:812071790-812104290 GCF_019279795.1 Protopterus annectens
TTAACGTTTATCCTATTAATGACAGTTGGAAGGCCACCTTAGTTTCATAGTCCGCTTACTTTTCCTTTATTCTTTTCTGTTTGCAGGTTACTTCTAAGTAGACTGTATTCCCCTAAGCCTTATTGTCATTTTGTTTCTGCGGGCCAGCTTTGTGGCACATGGTCATCTTTGCCTAAGGTCTACACCTTCCAGCTTAAGGGTCCAGGATTCATGTCTAACCTTTTACAGTCTGTGTGGAATTTGTAGGGGTTTTCTTCTGTCTTCTGTTTTAACCTGCTTAAAACATGAAGTCGTTTGGAGAACTGTTCATGTATTTTTGCTTTAACTCTATTTGCTGTTTATAGCTGAAAATGACAGTCCACATTGTAAATAAGTACATTAAGCTTTCCCCTCTTTATACATTTCCTCATTTGGCCGATTTTTCATGTTTTTCACCTTTTCAATAACTTGTGCTTGTCCATCTTTAAGCATCGTTGACCTTGGAAATTCAGTTTGTGGAAGGCTGTGTGGGCTGCTTCCATTGTAAAGTTATGTCAATATTTGTTAAACAGCAGTTGTGTACTTTGTTCTAGTCAGAATTATTTCCTGACTGGTACTGTGCAGAGCTTTTTCTTGTTGGTTGAACTTCCAAAAATGCATTTCTTGGAGATTCAGGCACATGTTTTGTACTTTGGATATTCATCTTTACAAGTTAGCACAAGTCGTGATCTCCTTGTGTACTGAATTTCCAGCTGTAATAGGAAGTTAATAACTACTACAGTGGAGACTACCCAATGAAAAAATTCTAGGATAAATCCCAGTGGTAAAACTTTGTATTCCTTTTTCTTTAAACTTCTCGGTAACAAGGGTAAAAGGCTACAAAAATGATACTTCAGCTGCATTATTAAAAAAAAAAAAATTTGGTTAAGAGGCGAAGAAACTGGTGCGGTTCTTATTTGGATAATTTTGAGATCTTTGTGTTTCACAATTGCAGTAATCACCTGTGGGTTATCCCTGCTGTGGTAGCCCTTGGCCGGACCGAATACCAGAGTTGGTGTTTTCTTGTGTCTGCTGCAGTCGCCTGTAGTCGGACGTCAGTGCTATAAAGCAAGGCAGCCGACGTTATTGCATCAGTCTTTCTTACCGTGGACCCCGTAGCAGAAGCAGTTTGCACAAGTGCCGCTTGGTTGCTACCAGAAGTTGAATTTCAGCTGAAAACATTTAAAGCCAAGTACCCCGTTGGGGTTCCTTTTTTCTTGCACTTACCGATGTCTGAAAGTTTTGTCTCGCCTGTGGAAAGCAAATCCCACACAGAGACTTCCATTCTTAATGCGTCACTTGTTTAGGCCAATACCACGATGTCTCCCATTGCCAGTTCTGTGCCCTCTTTAATGCGAGAACCATTCGCCGTAGAGTTTTTCTTTTTTAATAATTTTCTTGTTCATCTTCGCATTCTGATATTGTGTCCATCAGCCAACAATCTGTTGATATACAGAAAAAATGTAGAGATAAAGATAGAGGCAAGCCACACAAGGCAAAGCCTTCTGATGACGTTAACGGTAAGCAGGTCTTAATTTCTCCAGAATTCAGTGAGACGCTTTTGCAGCCCCTGATGCCCAATTTGATATCTACGCAGTCCTCTACAGAGACCCTTTTGGAGTCCGGTATGCCTCAGAAATTTTCGTCTTTTGAGCCTTTGGCTGTCTTTGCCTCGGTTGGGTCCAGAGCCGCGATGTAGGCACCGGCTTCCGAGGAGGCCTTTTGCACTACCGAAGCTAGACAAAAAAAAGACCTCTTCTCATCAGACTACAGTTTCTCTCTGATTCTCTCGGGCCTAGAAGCCAGGCCACTCCTGGGGTCTTGCTACTGCTCCACCACCCCAAGCACAAATGCTTAAAATGGCGGAGGATCTCCTCTCCTTTATCAGGGGTAGGCAGGACACAACTTCTAAAAGGAAAAGGCATGCTTTTCCAGAAACTGACAGAACAGGATTTTGAGGAATCTGACTTCAGATTCTGAAGAGGAACAGCATCCCCTTACTACTTATGAGGATTCAGATGCAGAGGAATTCGTCCATTCTGCCTCCCCCCTCCAGAGGACCTTTCCTTTGGGGAAACCCTTCACTCCCTCAGGGAACATTTCTAGTGGGAATTTCAGGACTTCCCACAGTCTAAGAAAAGACTTTGGGGGGTTTCTGGACCTGCCCCAGCACAAGACCCCCCTAGCCACACCCCCTATTTTAGAAGTGGTGGATGACGTTTTCCATGAATCCAGCTTGGCCCCTGATGCCCTCCCTCCTGCTCCCAGTAAACCTGACTGGTATTGGTACCAGATTCTCACAAATACCTGTACAGAAATCTTGCCGCAGACCCAGAGGTCATTACACACTGACCTAAAGGAGCTAAGACTAGTTCTGCCAATAATCTTATTCCTTCTGACAAGGACTCCAGAGCTCTGGAAGGATGGGGTACACCTCTGCAACCTTAGCTATTGGAGCACTCGGTTGTCAGTTCCATATGTTAACATATATCGACGACACATTTTGGAACTACTAAAACAAAAGATTTCTACCTTTCCTGACTGTGCCAATTCAAGGGAGTTAGATTTACTGCACTCTGCTTGTCAATTGGCCAAACACTCATTACAATGTGGATAATGATGCCCTAGAAGCCTCTAGCAGGGCAGCAGTGACTGAAATCTGGTATTAGGAGACATGCATGGCTGAAGGAACAACCTCTCCCTGATCATGTTCAGTCTAAACTTATTGAGGCACCACTAGATAAGTAGCACTTATGGGGGGGGGGGGGAGCAGAAGAGGTGCTTAAAAATATGGAAGACTAAGCAAAATCTATGCAAACGGTAAAAGATTTCTTTCAGGTTCAACTTCCCAAGTTTAGCAGAAGCTTTCCCTCTGAGCACTGGTCCTTTCCTGCACCTAGTACAGGGCCAAGGTAAGCCCCACAGAGAGAGTCCATCCAGGCCCCTATTCTAGGGCCAGCAGAGAAGCAAACAGAGGACCACTTCCATCCCAAAGGCAGGGAGTTCTAAGCTACCCTTCTATGGTAAACACTTTTCAAAAACTAGGAGGAAGGCTCTCCCTCATAAAAGAAAATTGACTTTCTGTAACTAAGGACTAATGGGTCTTAAAGATAATTTTTCAGGGATACAAATTCTTTCAGGGATACAAATTCTTTCAGTGAACTCCCAGTTCCAAGAGGGGTACCCAGACTTGCCTTCAGATTAGTGGGCAGAGGCATTGAAACAGGTCTAGACTCGTATCCCAGGGGGCAGTAGAACCTATCCCCTCAGATCAAACAGACAAAGGGTTTTATTCCAGACTATTCCTTGTTCTCAGAAAAGAAGGCACTTGGCCATCCTGGTTCTATCCATTCTGAACATCTGGGTGGTCCCCAGATTCAAAATGTTAACTTTGCAGCAGCTGCTAACAAACAAATGCCTGGCTAGTGACCCTAGACCTAAAGGATGGCCTACCTCCACATCCCCATCAGAGAATCCTGTAGGAAAGTCATGCACTTCAGATCAGGCTCACAACACTTTAAGTTTTCTGCGCTGCCCTTTGGCTTATCTGCTGCACCCAGAGTATTCACCAAATGCTTGGCCCTGGCCGTAGCATTCGTGTACAGGTTTACCCTTACCTGGATGACTGCCTCATTCAGGCAGAGTGCAAAGAAAGGCTTCTCCAGGACCTTCTCTTTGTCAAATCACTCCAAACTTACCTAGGGTTCACCATCAACGAGAAGAAATCAAAGCAAAACCCCACCAGGAAGATCATTTTCTTTGGGAGCTGTGCTAGACATAGCATCCCAAATGGCCTTCCTATCCCCAGAAAAGTTGAGCTTCCCGTCTTTCTACTTTACCCAGCTGGCTTCCAGAAGTCCCCTCACCATGAGGAAGTTCCTGCAAGCCCAGGGATACAATGCTTCTTGCATCCTCATTCCTCTGGCCAGGCTTCACATGAGAGCTTGAGTGGTATTTAAAGAACCTTTGGTGCCAGCACTTAGTCCCTAGAGACCTCTCTCCCTCTGATCTCTGGTATAAGGGCAGAGTTTCTCTGGTGGGCAGAGGCCTGTGCCAGGAACAAGGGTCTTACCTTCATCCTCCACCTTACCAGCCAGACCATCACCACTGATGTCTTATACATTGCTTGGGGACACTCGCCTAGCAGGCAGGTGCACCCAAGGTCTTTGGGATACCCAGCACCTTCACTTGCACATCAATACGAAATAAATTATGGCAGTACAAAAAGCTCTGACATCCTTCCAACCCTGTCTCCAGAAGGGGTTATCCTTGTACCATATTACTGTGGTGTAGTCTGTTTGTTTTTTTTTTTTTTTTTTTTTATATCAACAAACTTGGGGGGGACCCAATCTTGCCTCTTGTGCAGGTTAGCCATGAGCCTCTGGCTTACAGCTGCCTCCATGGGTCTACACCTAATTGCCCACTTACAGCTGCCTCCATGGGTCTACACCTAATTGCCCACTACCTACCAGGGGTCAACAACACCCTGGCAGACTTACCTAAGCAGAAACTTACTGGACCCCCATGAATGGCAGCTCCACAGAGAAATCTTTCTGCAAATTTACTCGGGAGCTGGGGACTCCGGAAGTGGATCCGTTTGCCTCGCACCTCAAACATCAGCTGCAAAAGTTCTGTACCAGGGAGTATCATCTCCTAGTGTGGAAGGTGGATGCCTTAACCTTCCCCTGAAACTCCCACTTTGTGTAAGCGTTCCCTCCTCTGCCCCTTATTCCCAAGGTACTGATCAAAATAAGGGAGGAGAGACCAAAAGCAATCCTCATTACTCCAGATTGGCCCAGACAGCATTGGTACCACTTATTGCGCAGCGTGACTTTACAGCCCCCAGAGCAGCTTCCCCGATGTCAGACCTCTTAACCCATGTGAGGGGGAAGATGGTGCTTCCAGACTTGGACTCTCTTTCAGCATGGCTTGTACCTTAAAAGCTAACAAGGAGTCCCTGTTAAGCAACCTGGTCCTAGACCTATCAGAGGCCAGAAGGCCCAGCACCAGAAAATCATACGCAGGGTAATGGAAAAAATTCTGCTCCTGGAGCCAGTCCAGAGGGGCCAGTACCTCCCATCCCTCTTATCTTGGATTACCTAGCTGAGTTGGTCAAAAGTGGCCTCTTCTCTCTTAAAATTCATGCCTCAGCCATTTCAACCCATTACGATTCAGACCCACACCTCTTCTCTCATCCTTTGATTAAACAATTCCTCAGAGGGGCTTCTAATATCAGACCTCGCAGAAGGCCTCCCACACCACCCTGGGACCTGAATTATATTTTAGAAAAACTAACCTTGCCTCCTTTCGAACCTGCTGCTTCAACAGAATTGAAATACCTCTCCTGGAAAACTGCTTTCCTGCTAGCCATCACTTCAGCCAGAAGGGTATCATAACTTCAGGCTCTCATGGCTGTTCAGCCCTTCATCATTTTCCATGCAGACCGGGTCTCCCTGAGGACTAACCCCTCCTTTATGCCCAAGGTGGTATCTGATGTGACCTTCAACCAGGCCACACCACCTACCAACCTAGTTTCCCAACCCTCAAAACAAAGGGAAAGAATTCTACACTTGCTAGACGTGCACAGACAAGTATACTATCTGGACTGTACTAAACCATTCAGAAAATCAGACCAACTACTTGTCAACTTTGCCCCGGGGGGCAGAGAGGAAACTCATTTCCAAACAAACCATTTCCAAATGGATATCTCACTGTATCCATTTCTGCTACATGGGAACCCCCTTAAATCTATCCATACCCATTCCACTAGGGCAGCCTCCACTTCCATAGGCTACCTCAAAGGAGTCCCCACCAGGGACATCTTGGAAGCTGCCACCTGAACCTCTGGTGGTAATGCTTTGTAAAAGGTAGACTGTGTCTTTTTTTTTAAGTCTAGGGCAGGGTTTGCCTCTGCAGTTCTGCAGGGCTCCCTTGACCCATGCCTAGGGTTCTACCCTATCCTTCCACCCCTCTCCTCAGCTTTGGGAATCCTCTCACAGGTGATGACTTCAACAGTGAAACACTAAGAACATGGTACAGTTGTGAAAACTGCCATAAATGTAGATGTTCGCGTTTTCACTGTTGCAGTCCTGGTTCCCTCCCATCTCCCATATATCGTCTGTCCCTAGGGGGACCTAAGCTTCCCACAATGGCTTTTAGCCACCGTGACCACTTCTTTCCTTATTTCCTTGTACTTCTGACTGGTTAGGGCAAGAAAGTGATGTAATGATGACTGCCTTGCTTTATAGCACTGACGACCTGACGTCAGACTACAGGCGACTGGAGCGAACACAAAAAAACTTTACTCTGGTATTCGGTCTGGCCGAGGGCTACCACAGCAGGGATAACCCACAGGGTGATAACTGCAACAGTGAATACACTCTAACCTCTACATTTATGGTAAGTGTACACAACTGTACTTTCTTTATTTCAAGTGACGAGTGCCTACTTCCTGTAAGAGCTTTTCAGATTTGAGTTCAGGCACAGAGTTGCACTGTATTTGTACATTCTTGAAAGAAAAGAAATTACACAAAAGGAAAATTAACACTAGTAGGGGTGTATTTTATTAAGAACAGTGGGATTGGTCAGAAGATGCACTGATTTAGCAAGAAAAATGGACTAGCTAGAAAACCACAAGATCCTGTTAGGGAAGTGGGAGAATGAACTGGCCAATAGTGTCAATGAATGTTGGGTGATTGGCTAGTGAGCCTAAATTTTAATTATGGGCAGAAAAACTTTTCCTTGATTTGTGTAGGTTCTGCCTAGGTGTGGAGTGATTGACTTGGGAGTAAGCTCTTGGCTGGTTTCCTTAAGGCAAGTATTCTAGTGGTGAGGCCTGCTTGCTTTTACAAATGTAGTCTTTCAGGTTTGTGTCCTAAATGTAATTTACATTTGGTATGTCAAGAAGTATTTATTTTTTATCGATGGGTCATTCACTGAAGCAAAAATTATTACATTTCTTAGACTTCATAAAGCAAAACATTGTGCATATAAATAAAAACAGAACAATAACCTCCTAGCTGCTTAGAAAGCTTGAGCCTGTGTTTTCTGAGTGAGGGTTTTGTGAGATGGTTGCTGCTGAGATATCGGGGGCACTTTTGCCTTTAGTGACATCTTCAAGGGAAATTTTAAAGAGATTTATAAGGAGCAGTAAATGTTAGGAATGAAAGTGTGCAGATGCATAAAATGAGGGGTGAGATTGGGACCTATGCAGAAGTCGAGGGGTAACTAAAGAGTCCAAAAAAATTGCATGAAAATGCTAGGGGAGGAGGGAATGAGACAGATGCTAGTAGAAATTGAGGTGTGTAAAGAGCTAAGATATCTGCTGTAGTGATGAGCAAATAGTTTGTATTGCCACTGATACCTTAGTAATATATCTCAAGTCCTTATCAATTTTTCAACTGGGCATGATAATGCAGGTAGTAGCTGGAACCAGTAAAACCCCAGACTAATTTAATCATCCCTCACCTTTTTCCCCATTCTCTACATGAGGTTGGGTCGTTTTAAAGCGTCTGAATCCCTCCTACATTCTTAGATACTCGTGCCTGACTGTCACAGGTCTTCTCTCACACAGTCCCACTACCTCTTTGCTTTGATGCCTTTGTTTCCTCTTGCCTTCTTTCTGTCTGTCCCAAATCCTCTTCAGCAGATTCTTTTGCTTTCCTGCACATGCCCAAACCACTGTAATCTGTTTCTTTGACCTTTTCTGTAACTGAAGCTACTGTGGCTTCTGCTCTTATGTCCTCATTTCTTCATATTTTTCTCTGTGCATTCTACTACCTGTCTCGGGTACATCATCTCCATCTCACCTCTAACTCCCTCAACTGCTTTCTTTACTGCCCAGGTTTCTGTACTATACATTAGTACTGGGTCGCATCAGTGTTTTTTAGCTTCTTGGGCTTTCTTTTGTCATAGACAACTCCTGACATTCTGTGCCAGTTGGCTGCAACCCCCTCTGATTCTAGTTTTGACCTCCTCATTCAGGCTTACCACCTCCCTTGACCATCTCTCCCAGATACTTGAAGCTGTTAACTTTTTCCACTGTTTTTACACTGTTTTCCCTTCTATCTCAATTTTCAGCTTCTTCATTTCCCCCATTTGCTGCCATTACAACTGCCTTATCTCTGCTCCCATGTGCCTTCAGTTTTGCTCAAGAGTCTGCCTGTAATGCCACATCATCTGCATATAGCAGGTTTGACGTGTCCCATCTAACCTGTTTGCTAATACAGTCCATCACCACTATGAACAGTTGTGGGCTCGGTGCTGAATCCTGGTGTACACCACACCCACTAGGAATCTGAGACTCAACACAGTTTGTGCTAGAGTAATTGTCATAGATTGCACTAATTCTGACCATGTTTCTGGGACTTAGTCAGATTTCTTGGTACCTAGTCATATGAGCAGAGAGTGTTAATCACTGCTAACAAAATGAGTCCGAGACCGTATTTGTGAAAAGTTTGTGTTTTATCAACTTTACACCAGACAGAAGAGGTGTATCCCAGCAACTGGGGAAAGTTGAGGCAGTTTCCTTTTTACTGTGGGGGGGGGGGGGGACATTTTCATTTGCTTATGACATAGGCAGCTGTCTTTCATTTATACAAATGAAAACAACATTGACACCACTTTAGATGCAAACATTATAAATCTGATACCATTGAAACAATTGTAGTTGCAAACATTGCACATCACTTATCTATTCAGTCATTGCCAGTTAAGCATTGTGGCTCATTCAAATCCTGTCTCTTAAACCTTGTTCCTTCTCTGCATACATTGTTCCCACAATTCCCATTGTTTACCATGTAGTTTGCTCCTTCCTTTTTCTAAAGATCCCAATTCCAGTTGTTTCATCTGTTATAAGTTGGTCTAGAATTTGATTTGATTTCCATTTTCTAGCAATTGTTTTTTGGTGGCCACCATAGACTCAGCAAGGCTTTACAGAATCAGGATTGCCTAGACATACTATCATAGCTCAAAAAATCATCTCCCTAGTCAATCCAGTCTGCTCATCCAGCATCTGACATAGCGGCCCACAGGGAAATCCTTAGTCTATCAGCTCATTACAGTACAAAAAAGTATGCTCCCAGCCACCTCTTTCTTGCCTGTTACATCTCCAATATTTCTTAACCACCTGAAGAAAAATTATTTGGAGTGTGCTTGGGGTGTAAAAATACCTAACACTTCCAGGCAAAAATCCGAAATCTTCTAGACTTTGTTGCATATTTAGCAAATAAACATCCTTCCATTGTCTTTGTGAATTGATTATCCAGTCTCTCTTCCCAATCTTTTCTAAGCTCCTCTGATACTTATTATCATGGAATATTTTATATGCTCTACTAATTATTCCTTTTTTAATGGCAGCTTTTCTAGATTCTATTCAACTCAACCAGTGCTGGTCTTTACTTAGGACCCCCCTATTTCTTTCTCTTTGCCTGTACTGTGATATCAGTCCCTTGATAGGGAAGGCAATCTCTGTAACCTGCAGTCCAAATAAATTATTGGCTTCTTCCCATTCTATTACCTTTCCTTTCTAGTTATTTCCTCCCAATAACTTGGTTCCTTTGCTAGTTTTCACCAAGAAATTCCAGCCCCCTCTTGCTCATTATTTGTATCCCTAACCACAGTCCTTCCTAACCACAGTCACCCGATCAGTTTTCTCCATTCTCGAGGTGGTTTAGTTTTTGGAATACTCCCTTCTATTTTATGAATGTAATACACTGATTTTTGTTGCTCTCCTTAAGAGTCTGCCTCTAAAATACCAATCTCTACTTATTTCTTGAGCTTCCACTCATAACCACATCATTTCTTTCCACTTTGAATTATAGTTTTCTGCTTGTATAAGAGCCTTAACTGTGTTGCTCTAAAGTGTCCCCTTACATTGGGCAATCCTAGTCCGCTGTGTTCTATTGGAAGAATCTGCTTATCCCACTTGACCTTTCCTGTCTTCCCTTCCCAGATAAAATCCTTCAGCTCTTTATTTTGCTATTCACAGCTCCTCTGGTTGATAAATGCTTGACCTGTGTATAACACTAAGGGGACTAAAAATGTAATTGCTTGCATTTTTAGTATACATATATAACAAAGCTTTCCAGTTTCTCAATGTTTGTATCCTCTTATATTTAGTCTCTTCCCACATATCCTTAGCTGCCACGAGTCATTTTCTAATCCATACTCCTAAGTACTTTTATTTTGTCCTATCCCGATAAATATGGATATTGTTGGACCATTTCATGAGTGGGTACATATCTTACAGCTATTGCTTTTGTTTTACCTTCACTAATTTTATATCCTGAGAAATCTGAAACTGTCTTAAGTTCCACAACACTGTAATGTCCCTTTCTAGTTTGGTCATGTGTAAAATATCCTCTCAAATATAGCCAGCTTTTCCTGACCACCATATCCGTTATATCCTTGAATTTCTGAGTCCCTTATTTTCTTTGCCAATAGATATAAATATAATGTAAACAACAAAGGGGAAAGTGGACAGCCCTGCCTCATTCCTGTACTCAAGCAGAAGTTGTCAGAGGATACCATCCACTAATTTCAGCCTTCGACACTGATGGGTTCAGAGCCGATCTTTGGCACAGACACAGCCGACTAGCAAGCTCAAAGTTCTCCAGTAGCTCGAGACTCCACCCCTTATCCCACAATGCACTGCTGGAATTACCTCCGATCTAGTTTTGACGCGGCACGGATATCTTTGTTTCCATCTTGACTCGAGACTTTATTGGGAGTTTTTCAACTTTCATATTTATATTTTTTTCATTTTTATATATCCTTGTTCTGTTCTAATAGAAGGTATACTAGCTAGTAGATGGTAGTTTTTCTGTGTTTATACCCCTTCCCTCAGTATTATCCATCTTGCCTTCGGCCCTTTGGCCTTAGGATCCCTTCTTTAGTGATTAGTCAGTGTTCCCTTTTGGGACTATTGTTTTCGGAGCTGTTATTACCGTTTCTTTAGTTGTCAGTGCCCCTTTTGGGCTGTGTTTGTGTGGGTTACTTAGTTGAAAACTTCTCATAGTTATAGTGTGCTTGAGTTGTGTAATGTCTGAAGAAAGACAAACATCCAAAGTCTGGGTTTAAAAAAATGCTCAAGACTGTGGACAGAAAATGTCCGTCACAGATGCCCATGTGCAGTGTGTTTACTGCTTGGGTGAGGTACATCTGCAAGAGTCTTGCAGTATATGTCACTCCTTTTCCCCAAGAGTGTTAGCAGAAAATAAGAGGAAATTGATTGATAGGGATATCCTCAAACACCCCCTTTTTTTTTTTTTGAGCCAGTAAATCCTCTAAATCTTCCAAGTCTTCCACTGATTATAGATCCAAAAAAGGGAAAAAGGTCAGTGTGGTGACTTCGGCTCCACTACCTTCAGAGCAGACAGTCTGCTCTTTTTGGAACTAGGATACTGCTTTGGAACTGGTTGCCGAAAAACCTCCATCCATATTGCTCCAGTTATCTCAATCTGTCCACTCTTTCAGGTCCTCTGTCAGCCTATCTGATCTGGATATGGACCGGCTGGTTCAGAAACTCGTAAAGGCACCAGGCTTAGTTTAAATTGCTGTCTGCTCAGACACAACCGTCGAAGCCGAAGATCACTACCTTTGAATTGTCTGCTCCTCCTCTGAGCCATACCGGACCTTTGGAGCTGGAGGAGTCCGACCTGATGATTGTGGATCCCTTGGAAGCCGACACCTGCTCCATCTGCCCGGATGTTCTCTGTGTCTACCTAGGACTCTAGGAGCAGACTCTCTCCGGTCAAGTCTGGGGAGGATAGCCGCACCGACTTGGGGCAGACTCTTCCTCTCAGGGCCTCTGCTCGAGGTGAGCTCTGCTCCTACCTCAGGCTTGGAGACCACGGCTTCAGTGCAGGAGGAGATTGCGGCTGTCTGAGCCATCGACTCTTCATCTGAGCCAAGGTGCATTTGATGCCATGAGAGCGTAGTCTCCCAAGACTTCATCTCAAGGTCTGGCCTCTTCCCCTAAAGTGCCTGTGCCTTTCTGTTTCCTCCGGTCATCCCAAGCGTAGAGACCCAGAGCCTCAGCCCCACAGGGCACTCCCTGCTCTTCTGAGACCTCTCCAGAAGTTCCCCCTGAAGAGGTTCCCAGGAAGAGATTATGCAAGAGGAGGCATTTGGACTCCCCCAGGAGTCTATCACATCGGATACCAACCTGGAGAAAATCTCCTTTGCGGAGATTCTTGAAATTCTTAGGCAGAGGGGTGATTGCCAGTCCAAGAGCCCTACTGAGGACTAGTCTGTTCTCCTGAAGGTGTTTGGGTCTCAGTCTTCTACCTCTTGTGTATCCATTCCTACAATGAGCTTATGGATCTGGTCTCTCATAGGGCGTAGGAGTCTCCAGAATCTATGGAACCTGTTCCTAGGAGGCCTAATAAGTTTATTTCAGCCCTTGTGGATAAGTCCTTTTTGACCAAGGGAGTCCCTGTTGATGCCATGGTGATGGCGGCAGCCACCAAAAAGGAAATGTCTGAGACTTCATCTATCCATCCTCCTGACAGAGAATTTAGGATCATGGATAGATATGGGAAACTGCATATTCAGTTCAACGACTTTCTCACTCCGATCACTGAACTAGACTGCAGAGAGATCTCCTTGAGGTGTTGGGAGATGCTCTTCAGGGTGCTGTAGCTTCGAGTGGATCTGATAAGATTGCCACTCAGCTGTCTACCCTCGATTCAATAGTCAACTCGTCCATGTGTCTCGTATCATACGCAGCTGATGGTTTGAGTAGAGCTGCAGGTACAGGAATCGCTCTTTGTAGGCATGTGTGGATGTGACTCTGTTCCTTCGCGGAACCCTTCAAGTCTTTTACTAATACCTCATTTTACGGCTCATCTTTGTTTGGGCCAAAGGTGAAGGAGACTTTGACCAGGTGTGAGCAAGAAGGAAAGACTCTGCTATCAGAGTCCGTTTTTCCACCCCCACTCGATCCTTTCCAAAAGGTCACAGGGGAGGAAAGATGTGGTTCCGGAAAGCCCTAGGAGCTTTTCAAGACACACATGGAGAGCCCCCCTCCAGAGGCAGAGGAGGGGGTTTCAGTGGAAGATGCCACCCTCGCAGTAGAGGGGGTCCACAACACCAGGGTGACCACTTCTCTGGTCAATCCTGCTAGCGCTCCTGAAGGGAGGCCTGGCTTTCCTACTCTGGAGGCAGTCCCGGGGGTCGCTTATCATTGTACCCCAAAGCCTGGCTAAATATAACAAACTACAGTTTGGTACAAAGCATCATTTCCAGAGGGTATTTCATACATTTCTCCACACAGCCTCTTCAAATATCCCGGACATTCCACCCAGTCCCATGGGACAAGCAGCAATAGAGGTACACCGATTGCTAGAAAGTCATCCAGCCAGTCCCAGCAGACCAGACTGGATTCGGATTTTACTCAAGGTTCTTTTTGGTTCCAAAGAAAACTGAGGACTGGAGACCCATTTTTGGATCTCTGCAGACTCTACCAATTTGAGACGAGAGAAGTTCCGAATGGTCCTGCTACAGTCCATACTCGTTCTTGCGGAAGGATAATTGGATGTGCTCGATTGATCTCAAGGATGCGTACTACCACATAAAGATGGCCAGACCATCCAGAGATAACCTGTTTCTGGCTGGGAGCCAATCATTGTCCATTCAGAGCTCTGTCCTTTGGTCTCGCTACAGCCCCCAGAGTGTTCAAGTGCATGGCAGTAGTCACGGCTCACCTGAGGTGTCTAGGATTCCAGGTGTTACTGTATCTAGATGATTGGCTCCTTACCTCCACCACCAGGCAGGCATCAACTTCAAGCGAGAGAGGCTACTCTGACACTCTGCGATCAGCTAGGCATTACAGTCAACTTTGAAAAGTCTGCCTTGTTGTCATCTCAGCATATCGTTTTTATACGGACAGAACTAGACGTGTCAACCACCACTCTCCACCTTCTGCCAGAAAGAATCTCTGTTCTTTGCCAACACATCATGTCCCTGATATCAAAGAACAGAGCACCAGCAGCAGAGGTATTGAAAGTTCTAGGATTGATGGCGGCAGCTATTCTAGCAATCCCATTAGCAAGGAAGCATGTGAGAAACCTTCAGTGGCTTTTATTCACTTAATGGTCTTACCAAGAACTTCTAGTGAGTCGCATGATCCTGATAACGAATTCCTGCAAGAAGGATCTTCAGTGGTGGTTGACGTCTCCATGTCACAATAGGACTTTCTTTCATGCTCCCCCCTCCAGTTGCCACTGTGACCATGGACACTTCCCTGATTGGGGGGGGGGGGGCTTTTTCAGGGAAAGACTGCCCAAGGCACATGGACAGATCAAGAATCACATCTGCATATCAATGTCCTGGAGATGGGAGCAGTACTTCTAGCGCTGCAGTACTTTCAGGACTCTCCCTTCCTCTAGGGACAGTTGCAATACAGACTGGCAACATGTCAGTGGTCTAGTATCTGAATTAGCAAGGCGGAACTAAGCCTTATCCCCTTTGCTGAGAAGCCCTCAGAGTATGGCAGTGGGCACTAATCCCAGCACTTTCTGTTGTCAACGCACATCCTGGGCAAATCCAACGTCCTAGGGGACAGACTGAGCAGAGCAATCTTATTGCCCCACGAACTGTCCCTCAAACAAGAGATTGCGGATATGATCTTCCGCAAATGGGGCCAGCCTTCCTGCGACCTGTTCACCAGTCACATAAACAACAAATGCAGAAGCTGTTTTGCCCCGATTCCCATGCCAGGTCACTCCCCGAGGGGTGCTCTTGTCCACGATTTGCCCCCCGGGTCATCTCTGCATTTCCTCCAATTCCCCTGATACCCAAATTCTTAGAGAGCAAAGCTGCTGTGACGGACAATCATCCTTGTAGCCCGTCATTGGCCTCTGCTGATTTGGTTCCCATTTCTTTACCATCATATTCTGGAAGATCCATGGATCCTGGACCCAGTTCCGGTCTTGTTGACATCTGTCAGGGGATCTTCACCCATCATTGCAGACACTGAAGCCAACTGCTTGGCTGCTCCAATTCCCCGCATAGCCAGGCTCTATAATCTTTCCCATGACACTAGTCTGATTTTGTTGGCTTCCCATAAACCTTCCACCAGAAAATTGTATCTTAGTAAGTGGAAGAGATTTTCCACCTGGGCGGCTTCCCACAGCATTGACCCTTATCAAGCACCATTGTCTTTTATCTTGCAATTCTTTACTGAAATTTTCAACAAAGGAGCAGCGGCAGCTACGGTACGAGTACAATTAGCTGCTATATCTAATTTCCATCTAGGAATTGATGGTTTGAATATTATGGCTCACCAATTGTCTAAGGCTTTTCTAAAAGGTTCTTTTCATATAAGGCCTCCAGTGAAGACACTTTATTCCCCCTGGAATTTGAATTTTGTTATCTCGTATCATTCTTCCTTCTTTTGAGCCTGCATCTTGTGAACGAAAATTTTTGTTGTGGAAAACTACCTTCTTAGTAGCCATCACTTCAGCCCGCAGAGTGTCAGAGCTCCAAGCCCTTTCCATCAAGCCCCCTTGCATGGTCTTCCATACTGACAGCGTATCTCTGGACAAATCCATCCTTTCTGCCCAAAGTATGTTCTGAGGTTAACATTAATAGTCATTGAGTTGCCAGTTTTCTTCCCTAATCATACCAACAAATTGGAATAAGTTGCTTAAACTCTATGTTCATAGACGAGTTAGATTTTATTTGGACAGAACAAAAGACATTAGGAAATCAGATCAGCTCTGTGTCTTTTTCTGAGACCAGGAAAGGTAAACCAGTTGCTAAAACAACCCTGTTTAAGTAGCTGTCGGATTGTATCACCTATACACATGCTTGTCATAATATGCCCTTGTCTAGTAAGGTAAAGGCTCATTCAACCAGAGCAGTTTCTACCTAGTCAGCCTTTCAAGCCAAATTGCCTTTGGATAACATCTGTGCAGCAGCCACATGGTTTAAACATCACACTTTTTTATAACTCATTACAGAGTGGATAAGGCCTCCAGGGGCAGGGCTTCATTTGGTTCTATGGTTCTCAAGAGTGTACTTCATGAGCCACACAAGATCAGGGTGCTAGGGATGCTACCCATCAGTGATAAATGAACGACGAGATTGAACAACTTCACATAAAGAAGATATGTACTCACCATAATGTTCCATCTCGCCTTCATTTTCGCGTCCCTCCCTCCTTCCCCCTCCTGGCTGGCAGTTGACCTGGAGGCCGTCTTCATCCCGGTTTTTTAATGTGTAATTCATTCCTAGGCAGAATAATTGTTGTACTGTTATACGGTACGCAGCAAACAAGATCTGAGGTGATTCCAGCAGAGGATTATGGGATAAGGGGTGGGGTCTCGAGCTACTGGCGAACTTTGAGCTTGCTAGTCGGCCATGTCTGAGCAGAGGATCGGCTCCGAACCCATCAGTGATGAATGAAGGTGAGATGGAACAACTTACACGGAATATTATGGTGAGTACATAGCTTCTTCTTTTTTTTTCTTGCATTCTGCTTCCCTCTTTATCATCAGTGTTCTGCTAATACTGTCAAATGTTTGCCTCCCCCTCCACAAAACCACACTGATCCTTATCTATCAGTTTTGGTATCATTTTTGCCATTCTTTTAACCATTGTAGACAAACACTTCATACTCATGGTTTTAGTATTGAAATGGGCTTGTATGAAGCTGTATTTGATGGCTCTTTACCCTCTTTGGGTGTTACTGTTGCTCCTGCCATCTTCCAGGATGCTGGAACTTTTCTTCCTAAAATGCTGTTAAACAAAACCTTCCCGGTTTCAATCTGTTATTTTCCTCTCCTAGCTTCCAAACTTCCACTGAATATACTGTCTTCCTGGGGAATTTCCTGTAGACTTTTGTCATCTTTTACTATCCTGTTAGTAATTAAACCTCATCTACCTCTAACCTTGGCATATTTAATTCTTCCATAAACATTTCCATGTGTACCTTTTCTGGATTTTCCCGTTTTCTATGCTTTATACAAACTTTCATAACCTTTCTGAAATATATCTAATGCTTCTAAAGAATCTGTTATCTTGTTATAGACTCCCTAAACATGGTGACTGTGCTTTCCACTTTTTGTTGCCTGTTGTAAGTTTTTGTCCTCTAGAATTATCAAAAACAATTGCTTAACAGCAGCCTTTCTAAACTCATGCATATTGGAGGGAATCCCTTAATGTCCTTCAAGAATGCAACTGCAGTCCTGACATATGGGTTGTCCTGCCTCAGGCAGCCCTTCGGTCGGCCAGATTCCAAAGTCTGGGTCTGGCGTCGGACGATGTCTGCTCCTCCCCGACGTCAGAGCGGCTGGAGCATAAAGGCATCAGCCGACGCCATCTTCCTCGGTCTTTCTTGCCGCGCGGTGCCCGAAGCAGAAGCAGTTCGCAAGTGCCGGTCGGTCAGCTCCTGTGTTTTCAGTTACTGAAGTCATCTAAAAGCTAAGTACCCCGTTGGGGAACATTTTTTCTTGCCTCAGCCGATGTCAGAACAAATTGAGAAAGTTAATAATTGTCTTGTGGTAAACAAATACCTCATAAGGACTTCCATTCTTACTGCCTCCCTTGCCTGGGCCCAGACCACGACGTCTCGGCCTGTGCTGCCTGTGCTTGCTTTAATAAGCGCACTCTCAGGCGCCGGGCAGAGTTTGCCGAAGACTTTTTTGGCGAATCCTTCGCTTACAACATGCAGTCGGAACAACCAACAGCACAACCTGCCAAAAAACGAAAGGACCGGGACCGACATCCTCAGCCCGCGTCTTCCACCGATATAACTCCTAAGCCCGCCGCGAGTGCTTCGGTCCCTTCGGAAGCGGTAATTCAACCGCTCCAGACCGACTACACAGTGTTAACTCATCCCTCGGTCTCGGAGACAACACCGGTGCCGGTTGTTGATTTTCCTCCGGAAACCGAAGTTCTGGATCTACCCGACACCATTCCCGTGGACAAAGTTACCCCTGCACGTGGGGCAGCTAGGCCTCCTGTAGCCATGTCAATCAAGGCCTTTGCACGTGCTAAGGCCGCCAGCCAGGCCAAGGCCCATCCTAAACCTACTTCTCGGGCCCCTTCTTCTGACAGACAAATCATGTCTCTGGCTGCAGATCTAATCTCTCTTATCAGGGGGTCTCAGCCTCACCCAGACAGAGGTTCTCAGCCGCCTGCAGAAAAAAGGCCTAGAACTGAGCAGGCAGACAACCTCTCTTCAGATGAAGCCCCTGGGGATTCAGAGCATTCAGATACCCAAGAATCCTTCCAGGCATATGAGGACTCTGATGCTGAGGACTCAATTCCCTCTGCCTCTCCTCCAGAGGATTTTTCTTTCGGTGAAGTCCTCCACTCCATGAGGGAACATTTTTAAGTGGCAGGGTCAGGAATTTTCTGATTCTAGGAAAAGGCTACGTACCTTCCTTAAGTTACCCCAGCACAGACCTTTAGCTATCCCTCCAGTTTTGGATGTCCTGGATGATGTTTTCTCTGACTCCAGTGCTTCCCCTGATTCTCTCCCTCCTGCTCCTGTCAAGCCAGACAGATATTACAGGGTCCCTGACACTCACAAGCATCTCTTTAAGGCCCACTCTGTGGATCTAGAAACTATTTCACAGGGCCCCAAAGGAGTGGCTACCTCCTCAGCCAAGAATCCACTACCAGCTGACAGGGAAGCAAGGGCCCTGGAGAGATGGGGTAAAAAAGTTTATACCTCTTCCACCCTTGCCATGAGGTCACTTAACTGCCTTTTTCATATGTTTCAGTACCAGGATTATTTACTGGATGATTTGCAGAAAAAGATAGCCTCTCCTGAGCCTATAGATAAAGGCATTGCAGGATTTGGTTCATAATACCCAGCAGGTTAGTAATCATTTTCTACAGTGTGGTTATGATGCATTGGAGGCTTCATGTAGGGCAGCTATGACGGGGGCTGTTATCCGTAGACATGCTTGGTTGAAAGAACAGCCACTGCCAGATCATGTTAAAGTAAAGCTCCTGGACGCACCTCTGGATAAGCAGAAGCTTTTTGGTACTAATGCTCAGGATGTGTTGAAATCTATTGAGGAGAAGGCAAAATCAGTACAGACAGTAAAGGATTTCCTCCAGGTTCAGCAGAAATTGGCCTTCAAAGAATTGGTCCTTTCCGGACTCAGACAAGTTTCAAAGGGGAAAGAAAAGGCGTGCACGAGGTAGAGGGCAACACCGAGGCTCCTACAGGGGACGCCAATGGCAACCACAAAATCAGAGAAGTGGCACAGGCAGTTTACCTGCACCACAGGGACAATCACAATGACTTACCTTTCACTCCGCCTACCAAGGCTCAAAGAGAAGCACCTCTAGGTGGAAAATTATCTCTATTCTCAAAAAACTGACACATTATAACAAAGGACAATTGGATTTTGGACATAATAGACAAGAGGTTACAGGTTCCACTTCCATACCTTACCAACAGGACATGGCATGCCAAACCTGCCACAAAATCAAAGGGCAGATGCACTCATAGAAGTCTCAAAGCTGTTACAAATAAAAACAATAGAGAAGGTTCCTCCTCAGGAACAAGGCCAGGGATTTTATTCAAGACTGTTCCTTGTTCCAAGAAAAGAAAAACAATGGAGGCCTATATTGGACTTGTCCGTTCTAAATACTTTTCTCATGGTGCCAAAATTCAAGATGCTGACGTTACAGCAACTTCTTCCCATGCTGGGCAAGGGGTCTTGGCTGGTTACTCTGGACCTCAAGGAGGCATACCTGCATGTCCCTATCAGACAGTTGCAGAAGATACCTCAGATTTCTTGCAGGAACAGAGCACTATCAATTCTCAGCATTGCCGTTTGGCTTATCTACTGCGCCCAGAGTATTCACAAAATGCCTGGCATCAGTAGTGGCACATTGCAGACTCCAGGGGATTCAAATATACCCTTACCTGGACGACTGCCTAATACAAGCAGACAGCAAACAGACCTTGATAAAACACTTGCATTACGTCATTCAATTGCTGCAGGCCTTGGGATACACAGTCAACATTCAAAAATCAAGACTACTTCCATCCCAAGAGATTACTTTTCTAGGAGCAAAACTGGACACACGGCTACAAATGGCTTTTCTCACAGAGGAGAAACGAGAGCATTTAACAGCTTACTTCAAAGGCCTAGCAAAATTAACCCACCTGACCACAAGGAAGACCCTGCAGGCCCTGGGGTTCATGGCATCTTGCATTCTTCTAATCCCTCTGGCGAGACTACATATGAGAAAGCTGCAATGGTACCTAAAAAGCTTGTGGTCGCAACACAGCCACAACCTAGAAGACATAATACCACTCATACCATGCCTGCAAAGGGAATTTTTGTGGTGGGCTCAAGCAAGTCACTTAAACAAAGGCATGCTTTTCAAGAAACCTCCAACAAGTCAAACTAGACGCTTCAGACCATGGATGGGGGGCGCACATGGACGGCAGATGCATTCAAGGGCAATGGACTCCCATGGAGATGCATCAGCACATAAATCAAAAAGAGATGTTGGCAGTGATGCATGCAATAGAAGCCTTTGGAAAATCTCTTCAGCAAGGTCATCTGCTAATAAGGACAGACAACACCACTGTCTGTGGTACATAAACAAGGGGGTACTCATTCCTACCCCCTCTGCAGACTAACAATGATTCTTTGGGAAAAGTCCCTGAAACTGAACATCTACTTGCAATCCCAGTTTGTTCCGGGCAAGGACAATGTTCTGGCAGACAGGTTGAGCAGAAATTTCTTGGATCCACACGAATGGATGCTACACCCACGCATTTTCTCACAAATAGCATCTGCATGGGGAAGACCAGATATAGACCTCTTTCCCTGGAAAGGTTCTGCACAAGGATACACCTTCCTCTAGCTTGGAGAACGGATGCTCTTTCCTTCAGCTGGAATGCTCTAACAATTTATGCGTTCCCCCCACTACCTTTGCTCACCAAGGTGTTACTGAAGATCAAGGCAGAACAACCAAGAGGAATCTTGATAGCTCCAGACTGGCCAAGGCAACACTGGTATCCACTACTACTGAGCGTGACTCGCACCAAACCGTGGCCCTTGCCTCGGTGGCCTCTGCTCCTGACTCAACACAGTTACAAGACTGTTCATCAGAACCTGCAAACCTTAAAGCTGACAGCTTGGAGAGTTCCATGACTCAGGCCCATGATTCCCTCTCCGAAAAAGTTCAGGAAATTTTGCTGGAGGCACGCAGACCTTCCACCAGAAAAACCTATTCGGCCAAATGGAAGAGATTCACCATCTGGAATGTCAACAAGGGCCAGGATGCATCACTGATGAACATACCTCAGATATTAGAATACTTGGCAGAAATGTTTCACAGTGGCCTCTCATACTCTTCCATCAAAATCCATGCTTCAGCTATCTCAGCACATTGCAACTGTGATCCACCTGTGTTTTCGCATCCCTTGCTAAGACAGCTCCTAAGAGGCATAAAGAATATCAAACCTACAAGGAAGCTACCAATTCCTGCATGGGACCTCAATTACGTCTTGGAAAAATTAACTCTTCCTCCTTTTGAACCAGCAGCATCTTCAGAAATGCAATTTCTCTCTTGGAAAACGGTTTTCCTGTTGGCAGTCAACTCAGCAAGAAGAGTCTCGGCGATACAGGCCCTCATGGCAGTTCCTCCTTTTCTCATCTTTCATCAGGACAGAGTTTCCCTTTGGACCAATCCTTCATTCATGCCTAAGGTAATATCCAGAGTGTCTCTAAACCAAGCAATTCACCTGCCTACTTTCTTTCCTAACCCTCAAAATAAAGGGGAAAAGCTGCTGCATACTTTAGACATTCACAGACAACTACGCTACTACTTGGACAGAACAAAGTCCACCAGGAAGTCTGACCAACTGTTTGTAGCCTATGCAGCTGGAGTGCAAGGAAAAGCAGTCACCAAACAAACTGTCTCAAAATGGATTGGACACTGCATCAGATTCTGTTATTCTTTTCATGGAAAAGGTGTGCCAGCTAATATTAGACCACATTCCACCAGAGCTATGGCCACATCCACAGCTTTTCTAAGAGGAGTGGCTACAAAAGATATTCTAGAGGCTGCTACATGGAGCTCCGTGCATACATTTACCAAACACTACAACCTGCCATTATACTCCAGATCGAAGCAGGCTTTGCTTCGGCAGTCCTGCAGGGCCTTCTAGCTACACCATCTCTTGTTTAATCCTACCACCCCCAGCTTGGCTATGGTATTCAACCCATATGTCAGGACTGCAGTTGCATTCTTGAAGGACATGGTACAGTTTTGTACCTACCATAAATGTAGATGTCAGATAGATATGCAACTGCAGTCAGGTTTTCCCTCCCTCCTACCCCTCTGTTTTTTCCCTTTTGGGTCCTTTCTCCCCGTACCTATCAGCTGGGGATATTTATTATGGTGTATCTGTTTATTACTGTTGTGCATGTCTGGCTTTATCTGTTTATCCATTCACAAAATTTAGCCTTCCTTGGAGGGCACCTGGCATCTGGGGCAAGAAACACTGAGGAAGATGGCGTCGGCTGATGCCTTTATACTCCAGCCGCTCTGACGTCGGGGAGGAGCCGACATCGGCCGACGCCGGACCCAGACTTTGGAATCTGGCAGACCGAAGGGCTGCTTGAGGCAGGACAACCCATATGTCAGGACTGCAGTTGCATATCTATCGGACATCTACGTTTATGGTAGGTACAAAACTACTTTTTCTGTTTAGCATTCTGCAGTTGCTCCTTTTCTTGATCTGAGAGATTCCTCCTATTTTGCGTTACATTAACATTTGTCAGTCCCTCCTAAATGATTCTTGTTCGTTCTTGACCATGTTCCCCTTTCCTTTATTTCCACCCTAGTTTAAACTTTATCCTAAGCTCTAGCTATATTTCCCAAAGAAATTGCTATTATATCTAGTATCTTCTGAATTAATTGTAGAACCCATCCCTTAAATTCCTCTTTCCAACTGATGGGTGGGAAAGCGCCAGTATCTTATTTCATTACCTTGCATTTTTATTTATTATTGGCACGTGATCTGAAATAGTTATTGGGTATGTTTCAAAGCCTTTGATTAATTAACGCCACATGTTCATGTGAGAATTCTGTCTAGCCTAGTCCAGTTTTTGTATCTTCATGAATATGTAAATTCACTGCAAACCTATAGTACTGAATTCACATCTTTCGTGCCAAGCATTTTTCATAAAGGTCTTAAATTTACCCTCCTGTGTTAGTTTTCCCTCCTGGGCCCCCCAGACGCATCTTCACTGTTATAAACCAAGTCTCCACCTGTAAGTAATATTCATTCCTGAAAGTTGATTGTCTCCGAGAATTTTAAGCTCCATTATAGCAGTTTTAGGGGGAATGTAAATGCATGCCAGTGTAATTCTCCTCCCTTGCCAGTAGCCCTTGTAGTACTATACATCTTCCATTATTATTTTCCTCTTCTATCACTATTGGAGCTCCTTTTGCAGTTAATATAAGTAATCTTTTCCTTTGCAGTTAATACAAGTAATCTTTTCCTTTGCAGTTAATACAAGTAATCTTTTCCTTTGCAGTTAATACAAGTAATCTTTTCCTTTGCAGTTAATACAAGTAATCTTTTCCTTTGCAGTTAATACAAGTAATCTTTTCCTTTGCAGTTAATACAAGTGATCTTTTCCTTTGCAGTTAATACAAGTGATCTTTTCCTTTGCAGTTAATACAAGTGATCTTTTCCTTTGCAGTTAATACAAGTGATCTTTTCCTTTGCAGTTAATACAAGTGATCTTTTCCTTTGCAGTTAATACAAGTGATCTTTTCCTTTGCAGTTAATACAAGTGATCTTTTCCTTTGCAGTTAATACAGGTAATATTTTCCTTTGCCGCAGATATTCTGCTGAATAACCATCCTTTATCAAATTCACATGTTCAGTTCCTTCCAGGTGTCTCCTGTAGCATAGCTATTTGCATGCTGCATTTTTAATAGTTCTACTGTTTGTATTTTTTTTTATATATCTGTAAGACCATTCAGATAGAAAATTATGCTTTCTGTAATGCCTTTCTTATATAGTTCTCAACACACAACATTCTGGTAAGACATAACTTCCTTTTTTATTAAATATCTAGTTCCAGCTTTTATGTTGCATGCATATACTGTTTGGCATGTTGGTCTTTATACAGTTTCTTGTCATATCCATAAGACCGTATGGCACATCAAAACTATGTACACCTTCAAATGTTGAAGTTTTTGCTTCCTTAAGAACAAAAGTTCTAAGTTGATAGCCACACAGGCTAGAGTTAACCAAAAATGTCAGCCATGCTAAGATGCATGGTACAGCTTGTGCTATATTAGATTAGATAACTTCTAGGATATTAACCAATCATTTACCTATGCAAGCATAGGAAAAAGTACACTTGTTTTTTTCATACTCTCTCTTAACCAGACCTTTCCTTTCTCCACCAGCCCTTAAACATTGCAATGCCTTTATTTCTTATCACTGAACAGAGAGAGAGGAGAGCAAAAAAAAGCACATCTTTGTATTAGTATCCCCATTGCATTAAAAAAAAACTACAAGTCTAACTGGTTTTATCTTTAAAGCTCTCTCAGCTGCGAAAGTGTAGTTGTGTAAAATGTTACCATAATGGTAGATGTCCTTGCCTTCAGTGCTGCAGTATTCATAACTTATGGGATTCTGTCATGAAGCCCGTCGTCTGGCCAGTCTACTGAAGTTTACTGTTGTGTTAAGCTAGGCTGAATGTCATCTACACCACTCCTCTGATAGTGCAGGGCAGAAAGATGATTGATCAGGCGTGCCATCCTCAGAACTGATTGGTTTTCTTTGTACTGCTGTTCCTATGGGGCAAACAGAACCTGTGCATCCAGGAAGGAAAAAAACTAGAGGGAAGGCATGAAGAATGGCATTATCAAAACCAGCTATAGCTCTTGAGTTACTATCCAACTTGTAATGTTTGGTAAAAGTATGGACCGAAGTCTGATAGCTTCTTCAAGAATAGAATTAGTGTCTGAACTCTTGAAAAAAGCAAAAGAAGCCACAGCTCTAGTAGAATGAGCCTTTACTGAGGAAGGAAGGTTGTCGCCATGAAAAGTGTAACAAAACGAAATAGCCCTTGAAATCCAAGTTTGAAATAGTTTGCTTGGAAACGGCCAGTCCTAAAGACCTAGGATGAAAGGAAACAACTGATCAGATTTTCTGATGGCTTTAGTCTTAGCCAAATAAAATCTGAGCTGCTATGCACGTCTAAGGTATGCAGCACCCTCTGTCAGATTTTGAAAGATTAAAAAAGTAGGCAAATTATTAGACACTGACAACTCATTAACCACTTTGGGCATAAAAGGAAGATTAATACACAAGGACACCCGTCCTCATGAAATGTCAAAAAGGTGGACAAGCCATAAGAGCTTGCAACTCTGACATCTGTCTGGCAGAAATAAAGTGCTAACAAAAGAACATTCTTCCAAGAACAATATGGGAAGGAAGCTGAAATAGCAGGCTCTAAAGGAACTTGAATCAATTTCTCCAGAATAAAATTATGATCCTAGGGAGAAGCTACAGGCTTCTGGGAGGTCTAATATTAAGGATTCTAAGAAATTGCTTGGCCTTAAATACAGAAGCGAACAAGGGAGTTAAAGGCAGACAAGCGGTGCTAAATGGGTTTTAATAGAAAAGGCCAAACCAGCATTGAGCAAGTGGGTCCAGGTCATGAGAAAGACACCAAATAAAAAAACTTCTTTCATTTAGTTAAGTAGGATTTCCTAGTAGTATGTTTCCTGGCCTGCAGGATCTGCAGCATGTCCTCAGAAAAAAAGTTGATGTTCTTCATCTCACATTGCTGCAGTCCTAACACTTGGGTAGTCCGCTGTCCCTCGGTCGGCCCGAATATCAGAGTATAAGGCTGACGTCGGTCAGTGCGCATTTGACTGACATCAGAACGTCAGGGTACAAATGCGCATGACCGACACCATATCCTCAGTCTTTTTTGCCGCATGGTCCGATGCAGAAGCAGTGTTGCAAGTGCCGTTCGGCGTTCTGAAATTTTTCGAATTCTGAGTTTCAGACCGAAGTCAGAGTTGGTTAAGTACCCCGTTGGGGAATATTTTGTTTTTTTCTTGCCTCAGTGGTTTACCGGATGTCAGAAAAAGTGAATAACTGTATTTCTTGTGGGAAACAGATACCGCATAGGGATTACCATAATTTGTGTATACCTTGTTTAGGACCTGAGCACGACGTTGTTGGATGCCGCTTTTGTGCTAGGTTTAATAAACGCACTATAAAGCGGAGGTTGGATTGTGCAAGGTTGGTCTTTGGGAAGCGGTGTAATTACAAAATGCCGTCGGATGCTCCGACGCCGGCTTCCTCAAAGAAGCGCAAGGACAAGGCAGTTAAACCTAGGTTAGAGGAGTCGTCCGAACCGGACGCCAGTTCTTTAGAGGTGTCAGTGGAACCGGTGGTTCCGACGGAGGCCTCTCTGGAGTCCCAGGGAGAAACTTTGATTTTACAGGATGTGGCCTCCCAGGAGGCAGGGCAGGCTGTAGGGGCTTCTCTAGTAACTGTACTCCCCTCCCTTCCTAAGGGGTCTAGGCCCTCTCTTTCTGCTTCCAAGGCTTCTCCTAGAGGCAGGTCTAGTTTAGCTTCTGTGGGTGTCACTCCCAGTTCTTCAGGTGCTGTGCCCAAGAAGCACATGCTCAAAATGGCAGAGGATTTAATTACTTTAATTAGAGGCTCTATGCCCCCTCCTGATAAGAGGCCTAGGATGGAACCTGTGTTGGGTGATTATGAGCAGGCTTCGGATGTGTCTGAGTCTTCGGCTGAAGACTTGCAGGAGTATTCTCATTATTCTGATTCGGATGTGGATGATTCTACTCCTCCTGCTTCTCCTCCTGAGGATTTTTCTTTTTCAGAGACCCTTCACTCCATGAGAGAGCATTTTAAATGGGAAGGTCAGGATTTCTCTGATTCCAGGAAAAGGCTTAGGGAATTTTTGTTTTTACCCCAGCATAGGCCTTTAGCTATACCTCCTGTTCTGAATGTGGTGGAAGATGTGTTTGCAGAGGCTTCTCTTAATCCTGATTCTTTGCCTCCTGCTCCTGTTAAACCAGATAGGTATTACAGGGTGCCTGAAGCTCATAAGTATCTTTTAAGAGTCCTAGGGCAGACCCAGAAACTGTTAGCCAGGGGCCTAAGGGTGTTAAGGCTTCTGTTGTCAAGAATCCGGTTCCTGCAGATAAAGAGGCCAGGGCCTTGGATAGATGGGGAAAGAAAGTTTATACTTCTTCCACTCTAGCCATGAGCGCTTTGAATTGCCAGTTTCACATGTTGAAATATCAAAATTATCTCCTTTCTCAGTTGAAATCTAAGGTTGATGCTCTGGCGGAAGGTATTGACTGTAAAGAGTTACAAGATTTAGTGCATGTTTCTGAACAGGTGGGTAAGCATTCTTTGCAATGTGGTTTTGATGCTGTACAGGCCTCGTCTAGGGTGGCTGCCACTGGGTCAGTTCTTCGCAGGCATGCCTGGCTGAGGGATCAAAATTTATCTGACCATGTTAAAACTAGGATTTTGGATGCCCCTTTGCAATCTGATGTCTTGTTTGGTTCTCCTGTTGAGGCAGTTTTAAAGAAAATGGAAGACAAGGCTAAGTCTATGCAGACTGTTAAAGATTTTTTGCAGGTTCAGCCTCCAAAGTTTAGTAGAAATTGGCCTACTAAAGGGTGGACGTATCCTTCTTATGATTCCCAGTCTAGGGGTAGATCTAGGCGTGGCAGGGGCAGAGGTCAGGGCTCTTTCAGGCCCAGAACAGGGAGTTCTCCTGCACAGTCTTCGAGTGAGGGCAGGGGTCAGTCCTTTCGTAAACAGACCCAATGACCTACCTTTTCAGCTGCCAGAACCTTCTCGTCTGGCAGCACCTTTGGGAGGAAGGTTGGCACTTTTCAAAGAAAATTGGAGTTTGATTACCCAAGACAAATGGGTACTGGATATCATACATCACGGTTACAGGTTTTATTTCCATACCTTGCCTCCTTTCAGAGGCATGCCAGACATTCCTCCTCAACAAAGAATAGAGGCTCACAAGCAAATTTCACTGCTACTCCAAATAGGGGCCATACAACCGGTTCCTATGCCAGAAAGGGGCCTAGGATTTTATTCTCGCCTGTTCCTAGTCCCAAAGAAGGGGAACACGTGGAGACCAATTTTGGATTTATCTATCCTCAACACTTATCTGGACATTCCCAAGTTCAAAATGTTGACGTTTCAGCAGCTTTTACCTCTGCTGGGCAAAGATCATTGGATGGTAACTTTGGATCTCAAGGAGGCTTACCTTCATGTTCCTATCAGACTAAGTTGCAGGAAGTATCTGCGTTTTCGAGCTGGGACTTCTCACTATCAGTTCTCTGCATTGCCCTTTGGCTTATCTACTGCGCCCAGAGTGTTCACGAAAGTTCTGGCTCCAGTGATAGCTTTCTTCAGGCTAAAAGGAATACAGATCTATCCTTATTTGGACGACTGCCTGATTCTGGCTCAAGGAAGAAGAGCTTCTTCATCATTTGGAATATGTGATAGCAGTGCTAAGATGCCTGGGGTATTCTGTGAGCGAAATAAAGTCCAGTCTAGTACCCTCTCAAGACATGTGCTTTCTGGGTGTGAGACTGAATACAGCATCCCAGATGGCCTTTTTAACCCCGGACAAACAAAAGAGTCTATCCCTTTACTTCCATCAGCTATCTCATCAGTCTGGGCTGACTGCAAGGACAGTCCTTCAAGCCTTAGGGTTCATGGCATCTTGTATTCTGGTGCTTCCCAATGCCAAACTGCATATGAGGAAGCTACAATGGTATCTCAAAATGTATGGACACAGCACTGCCAGGATCTGGACACTGTCATTCAAATAATACCTTGCATTCAAAAGGAATTTTTGTGGTGGGCTCAGGAATGTCACCTAAACAAGGGACTCTCTGTGACCCGGCCAGAGGCGAGTCAGATTTTAACAACAGATGCCTCAGACATAGCTTGGGAGCTCATCTAAATGGAAAGTGGATACAAGACAAGTGGCCTGCCAGACTACAACATCTACATATCAACATGAAGGAGATGTTAGCAGTCCAGTTTGCATTAATAGCTTTCAAGGATTTACTTCTTCCAGGGCAGGTGTTGATTCTAACAGACAACGCAACTGTCATGTGGTACATCAACAAGCAAGGGGGAACACATTCTTATCCTCTATGCAGGCAAGCAATGATTTTGTGGGAGACTGCTCTCAGTTTACAACTAAGTCTTCAGGCAAGGTTTCTGCCGAGCACAGAACTCCTTAGCAGATGTGTTAAGCAGACAAATCATGGATCCCCACGAGTGGAAACTGGATCTTCATGTATTTCAGAAATTGACAGTGTCCTGGGGAACTCCAGACATAGATCTGTTCGCTTCTCCACTAAACCACCAGCTGCCAAAGTTTTGCACAAAGCGGTTTCATCCCACAGCTTGGAAAGTGGATGCTCTTTCTTTCAGTTGGAAAAATCTTCATGTGTATGCCTTTCCACCTCTGCCTCTCCTCCCAAAGGTACTTCTGAAGGTCAGACAGGACAAGCCAAGGATGATTTTGATAGCTCCAGATTGGCCTCGACAGCATTGGTACCCACTATTGAGAAGTCTAGTACGGAAGCCTCCATGGCCTTTGCCTTTGATTCCACATCTGTTGTCCCAGGAGGACAGTCATTTGCTCAATGTCAAACTTCACTCTCTTCACCTAACAGCATGGCATATTCTGTTTTAAACCATAGAGGGTCTCAACTTCCACAACAAGTTTTGAATGTGATTTTGGAAGCTAGAAGGCCTAGTACAAGGAAAGTGTACGCAGATAAATGGAAGAGATTTTTATTTTGGAGTGCAGCTAAGGATTTGGATGTTTCTGAGCCTGATTTAAGTGTGGCTCTTCAATATCTTACTGAGTTATTGGACAAAGGTTTGTCCTTCTCTTCTATTAAGATTCATGCTGCAGCAATTTCAGCTCACTACGATTGTGACCCACCATTGTTTTCTCATCCTTTATTCAAGCAATTTCTTAGAGGGGCAAAGAATATAAGACCCCACGAAGAGCTCCTACTCCTGCTTGGGATCTCAATTTTGTGTTGGAGAAACTCACTCTACAACCTTTTGAGCCTGCAGCTACTGCTGAGTTGAAATATTTGTCATGGAAGACTGCTTTTTGTTGGCCATTACCTCTGCAAGAAGGGTTTCTGAATTGCAGGCCCTTATGGCAGTTGAGCCTTTCTTAATTTTCCACAAGGATAGGGTATCTTTACGTACTAATCCTTCCTTTATGCCTAAAGTGGTTTCTAGTGTGGCTTTAAACCAAACTATTCATTTGCCTACTTTTTATGCAAATCCCCAAACTAAAGGGGAAAAGATTTTGCACACTTTAGATGTTCACAGGCAGTTGCGATATTATTTGGACAGAACTAAAGGGTTCAGACAATCTCAGCAGTTATTAGTTTCTTTTGCTTTGTGCTCTCAGGGCAAGCCCGTGTCAAAACAAACTATTTCTAAGTGGATTGGATTTTGCATTGCTTTCTGTTATTCCCATCATGGCAAAGAGATTCCAGCTGGGATTAGACCTCATTCCACTAGGGCTACTGCCACTTCAACAGCTTTTTTGAGGGGGGTGGCTACTAAGGATATTTTGGAGGCAGCCACTTGGAGTTCAGTGCATACCTTCTCTAGGCATTACCACCTTCCATTGTACTCTAAATCCAGGGCTGGTTTTGCCACTGCTGTGTTGCAGGGCATTTTGGCAGCTCCTGCTTCATTATAGTTTAGCCATCCTCCTTTACCTCTGCTTTGGGATTCTACCCAAGTGTTAGGACTGCAGCAATGTGAGATGAAGAACATAGTACAGTTTTGTACCTACCATAAATGTAGATGTTCGAAGATCCACATTGCTGCAGTCCAATTTACCCTCCCTCCTTCCCCTCTGTTTGAGGTGGTTGTGTGGGTTGGGTTATCCATCTGAGGTATATTGCATTTTGTATATTGCATTTTGTATATATTGTATATATTATACATATTTTTGGTGTTAGGCTAGTTGGTTGTTTAGTTGTGGTCTATGGGTTTTGACCTTTCTTTTTAGGGTCTTCTGACATCTGGGGCAAGAAAAGACTGAGGATATGGTGTCGGTCATGCGCATTTGTACCCTGACGTTCTGATGTCAGTCAAATGCGCACTGACCGACGTCAGCCTTATACTCTGATATTCGGGCCGACCGAGGGACAGCGGACTACCCAAGTGTTAGGACTGCAGCAATGTGGATCTTCGAACATCTACATTTATGGTAGGTACAAAACTGTACTTTTTTGAGGGATCAAAACCATGTCACCCACAGTGTCAGTTGATGCTTGTACAGGTGGGGATGGATGAGAGATTGCTTGTCTTGTGTGAATAGATCACCTTGTGAAGCAACTTGTGAATATACTTGGCTAGATGCAGAAGTAGTATGAACCAGTGCTGTCCTGGCCAAAAGGGAGTCTCCAAGATTTTGGGGGCATCCTATTGAATCTTGAACAGGACTTTCGGAATGAGAGGAAATGGAGGGAATGCATAAAGAATCATCCCCTTCTAAGAAAACTTATTTATTTCCAGTTTGACTGGTGAGGTCCATTGGGCTCAGGGAGCCCGTTTTCTGTGGAGGCCCGGGGAGAAAAGTTTCAAAAACACAGTAACAGTAAGGTATTACATGTCTATAACACACAGTGACAATAAGCAAAAAGTTATATTGCATAGCAAAACATATTGGGGTACAGTCAGAAAATGGCAACATGTATTGCATACATATATTTGTACGTTATATTCATACATACATTTTGTATTAGGATTGGGACAAGTTGAGACTGATGATTAGTTGCAGTGAGTAAGTAGATGATGAGAGTAGGGTTGTAATGAGGGCATCCACCTTCCATACCAGAGGACCCGGAACTCTGGCACAAAACAAAGGAAGTTGTGTGTTCAGAGGGAGGCAGAGATCTACTTGGAGTACCCCACTGGTGAACAGTGTCCAGACACACATCCTGTGAAGCATCCATTTGTGGGATTAAGTGAAGGACCTGCTCAGTGTCTGCCACAGTGTTCTCATCTGAAGAAATATAAACTACCTGAAGAGTCACTTGATCCTTGACAGCCAGATCCCATACCAGAAGTGCCAGCCATCCAAGATGGGAAGATCTTGTCCAACCCCCTCCCCAGTTTGTTGGTGTACCTCATAACTGTGGTATTGTCTGTGCATACCTTGAGACACCCCGGAGAGAAGAGGATGAAAGTCCAGCAGGAGTCCTCTTCTCTCTAAGTTTTTTTATGTGCTGCTTCTGCTGACGAGACTACCACACTCCCTGAACCTTCATGGAGCCAAACATGCTCCCTATACCAGATCTGAAGCATCTGTGAATAGATGCTGAGAGGGAAGAGTATGAAAATGAAGTCCTGGATTCAGAGAACTGCTGAATGCACCACAGAAGTTCCTTCTTG